>NC_069499.1:1086651935-1086696935 GCF_027579735.1 Bombina bombina | reverse complement strand
GAGAAAGAGAGAGAGACACAATCACACACAGAGGGTTAGAGAGAGAGAAAGACGGAGAGACACAATCACACACAGAGGGTTAGAGAGAAAGAGAGAGAGAGACACAATCACACACAGAGAGTTAGAGAAAGAGAGAGAGAGAGACACAATCACACACAGAGGGAGAGAGAGAGAGAGAGAGAGAGAGACAATCACACACAGAGGGTTAGAGAGAGAGAGAGAAAGAGAGAGAGACAAAATCACACACAGAGGGTTAGTGAGAGAGAGAGACACAATCACACACAGAGGGTTAGAGAGAGGGATAGAGAAAGAGAGACACATTCACACACAGAGGGTTACAGAGAGAGAGAAAGAGAGAGACACACACAATCACACACAGAGGGTTAGAGACAGAGAAAGAGAGACACAATCACACACAGAGGGTTAGAGAGAGAGAAAGAGAGAGAGACACAATCACACACAGAGGGTTAGAGAGAGAGAAAGAGAGAGAGAAACAATCACACACAGAGGGTTAGAGAGAGAGAGAGAGAAAGAGAGAGGGACACAATCACACACAGAGGGTTAGAGAGAGAGAAAAAGAGAGACACACAATCACACACAGAGGTTTAGAGAAAGAGAGAGAGAGACTCAATCACCCACAGAGCGTTAGAGAGAGAGAAAGAGAGAGAGACACAACCATACACAGAGGGTTAGACAGAGAAAGAGAGAGAGAGACCATCACACACAGAGGGTTAGAGAGAGAAAGAGAGACACACACTATCACTCACAGAGGGTAAGAGAGAGAATAGAGAGACACAATCACACACAGAGGGTTAGAGAGAGAGAGAAAGAGAGCGAGACACAATCACACACAGAGGGTTACAGAGAGAGAGAAAGAGAGTGTTACAGAAGCATTAGTTATTTTGTTGTGAAGAAACTTATTTCCCAGCAGCAATGCCTGAACCAGCCAAGCCAGCGCCTAAGAAGGGCTCCAAGAAAACTGTAACAAGTATCATTTCATAAAGGGTTAACTCTGTTCAGTTTTGAGAAAACTATTTTCTGAGGCAGGTTTCCTAGCATATTGTGTACTGTAATTAAGTTTGTGATAAGCATTCACTGCTAGGTGATAAGAAGGACTCAATTGTTTTCTTGTGTGTACTTGTTATCTGTGGTGGCCTGTCCAAGGGCTTTGTCTAAATGTGTGATGGGGGATTTTATGCTTCCCCCCCTGGGAGTGCCCTGTGTGCATGTAACCTAAATAAAAAGCAGGCTGGGCATCCCAGTCCTCAGTTCTTGGTTGTCCCTCAATCGCAGCGTTGACTCGTTTTTGTGGGCAGAAGGGTATCCTAGCTGTACTACAGCTAAGGGGGATTATTCTACATTTGCGAGACTCATATAGAATACTATGGAAAGCAGTTTCTCCCCTCTTCAGCAATAGGAATCCAGGCTACTAAGCGGTCCATCTCTCAGCGAGACTAAGGGTAACCGTAACATTTGGCGGCAGCGGTGGGATTTTTCCTGGATTTCCTAGGAGAGGTACAGAACGGATGGAGAGCGCTTACGAAAAATTGAAGCGTACAACCCTAAAGGATTTACTTGAAAGCAGAGGGGGGTACGCCAGCAACCGGCCGAGGAGAGAGCTGATCGCAGAATTGACCGAACTGGATCAGAGCTTCACAATGGCGGAAACACCGACCACGATTAGTGACGAAAAAACCAGGATTGTTCGGGAGAGGCTCTCACTGTACGGGCCAAACCCCTCCATGGAATTGGTACAGCAGTTGATGGCGGAAGCGGACAAGGATATACGAGAGACTCGAGCCCACGAACTCAACCTAGCGAACGCACACCGCAATGCTGAAGCCCCGCAGGTAATCATCCCTGTCGAAAATGCTGGGAGGCCCAAGATACCCTATGCGGCATTTCGACCCTTCCTAGAGAGCGAGACAGGGATTGATGAATATTTGGCGGACTTCGAAAGGCAATGTGCCCTGCACCAGATTCCCAACAGGGAGTGGCCCACGATATTGTCTGGGAAACTATCCGGGCGAGCCCTGGAAGCCTTTCGTACTCTGGGTGCTGAGGAAGTGACACAGTATGAGCTAGTTAAGGAGACACTGTTGCGACGGTACGCAGTAACTCCGGACGCGTATCGCCGACAGTTTCGGGGCACGAAAAAGAAGCCTAACGATACCCATATGGAATGGGCGCACCGAATGCGGAGAGCGGCAAATCACTGGATGAGCGGAAGTAAAGCGGTGACTGGTGAGGAAATTTTACAATTGTTTCTCTTAGAACATTTTTATAATGGCATGGAACAGCAAGGGAAGGAATGGCTGCGAGACAGGCGACCTTCTACCTTAGAAGAAGCAGCCAAATTGGCCGATGAACATTATGACTCCCGTCTTCACGAACCCAGAGAGGTTTACCGTGCACCCCCTCGTGCTGAATTCCGAGCCCCGGTGCCCGCAGGGCCCGCCCGACACTCAGGACCACCCAATAACAGCTCTGAGCGTCCCAGACCGACTTGCCACCGATGCAAGCAACCAGGGCATTTCATGGCTAGCTGCCCCCTTAATACGCACCAGACACCCAGGAATTACAATTACCCCTCTGGGGCATATCGTCCGGCCCGGACCCTCTGTGTTAACCAAGAGGCCCCTATGGAGGAATATTTGGGGCCGCTTCACGAGGCGGACCCTGTATATGCTGCCTCAGATAACCGCCAGCACCATCGGCAGAAGGTATGGCTCGAGGGGCGATCTACCGAGGGATTGAGAGACACAGGGGCTACTATCACGCTGGTACAGAGTCATTTGGTGCCGGAGCACAAGCGATCTGGACAGACTGTGGCCGTTAGAGTGGCGGGGGGGGATGTGTACAAAATTCCAACAGCTAAAGTGCATCTTGATTGGGGAGCGGGAAAGGGGGCTGTGAACGTGGGCATAATGGATAATTTACCTGCCGAAGTACTACTGGGCAATGATTTGGGCCCCATGACTTCTGCCTATGCTCCAGTATGCAACAACGAGGCGGACCCAGTGACTACACGGGCCCAAGCCCGGACGGAGCGAGAACTCTCACCAGTGCGGGAGACACAGGTAAGACCTACCCCGACATTGCCTGACATGTTAGGCCCCATACCCTGGGACACCCCAGATGCTTTCGAGACAGAGTCTAAGACTGACCCGACCTTACAAATGTACCGGGAACGAGCAGAGACCGGAGGGGGCGGGGCAGATAATGAAACATTCTTATGGGAAAAAGGGAAACTATACCGCTGGACAGAGAAAAGGGGACAGCGTAGGCGACAGCTGGTAGTGCCCCACAAATACCGTCAAGAAATCCTCAAGATAGGCCATGACATCCCCTTAGCAGGCCACCTAGCTGTAACCCGTACCCTACACCGCATTACTCACACGTTCTTTTGGCCAGGGGTACACGCTGACGTTAGAACTTACTGTAACACCTGCGATGTGTGTCAACGAGTAGGAAGGCGAGGCGATCACCCTAAAGCCCATCTAGTAAATATGCCCATTGTAGAGGAACCCTTCAGCCGGGTTGCTATTGACCTAGTGGGACCACTGGCTACCCCTAGTCCCTCCGGTAAGCGCTACATTCTTACCGTAGTGGACTACGCTACCAGGTACCCAGAGGCTGTCGCCCTATCCAACATACAAGCGGATACGGTAGCGAATGCACTAGTACAGGTGTTCTCCCGGGTAGGATTTCCAAAAGAAATCCTATCCGACCGAGGCACGCAATTTACGGCTGAATTGACCCAACAACTCTGGCAGGTTTGCAAAATTAAGTCCCTCCTGAGCTCCCCATACCACCCCCAGACGAACGGGCTGTGTGAGAGGTTCAATGGGACCCTCAAGCAAATGCTCAAGACGTTCACTCAGGAATACAGAGACTGGGAACGCTTCCTGCCGCACCTCCTTTTTGCTTATCGGGAGGTGCCCCAGGAAACGACAGGGTTCTCTCCCTTCGAGTTGCTCTACGGAAGAAAGGTACGGGGACCCCTAAACCTGATCCGGGAGCACTGGGAGGGAGAGATGGAGACTGACGGTGTCCCCATTGTGCCATACGTGCTGGAACTCAGGGACCGAATGGAGCAATTAGCCAAATCCGTGCGGGCTAATCTCCAGTCGGCCCAGAGAAGACAGAAAGTATGGTACGATCGGGGGGCCCGAAAGAGAATCTTTACCATAGGACAAAAGGTGTTAGTACTTAAGCCGGTGAAGACAGACAAATTGCAGGCGTCCTGGCAGGGCCCCTACCAGATCGTAGAGAAAAGGGGAGACACCACTTATGTGATAGCTAGCTGCCACGACAACAATCTTAGAAAGACATTCCATGTAAACATGCTCAAGGAATATTTTGAGCGACCAGAGAACGTGACGGCCGTATGTTGTTCCCCTCAGGAAGGCCCCGACAGTCTACCCATTCCAGACCTATTAGAAAAGAGTCTCCCCACAGGTCTAGTGGCTCAGGTTCAGATAGGAGACCGACTTAGCCCCACTGAAAGGGAGCAGCTCAACCAACTCCTACAGTCCAAACACCTCACCTTCTCCCCGAAGCCAGGGTACACTACTTTAACCACCCACCAGGTAGATACTCCGGGACAAGCTCCCTTGCGCCAGGCTCCGTACCGAATCCCCGAAGCAGTTAGGATAGGAATGAAGAAGGAGATCGATGAGATGCTCCAACTCAGGGTAATTGAGCCCTCCGATAGTCCCTGGGCCTCCCCAGTTGTCTTGGTGCCCAAGAAAGATGGGACCACCCAGTTCTGCGTAGACTATCGGAGGCTCAATGAAAAGACCGTGACGGACGCTTACCCTATGCCCAGGGTAGACGAGCTACTCGATCGTATAGCCAGGGGAAATTACTTGACCACTATTGACCTCTGCAAAGGTTACTGGCAGATTCCCCTGGCCCCGGAGGCTATCCCCAAGTCGGCATTCGTCACCCCATTCGGCTTATATCAGTTTAGGGTAATGCCGTTTGGGATGAAGAATGCCCCAGCTACATTCCAGCGCTTGGTGGATAGGCTCCTGGATGGCTTCCAGAGTTTTGCTTGCGCCTACCTGGACGACATAGCGATCCACAGTGAGTCATGGGAGGACCACTTAGCTCACATAGGAATGGTTCTGGATCAGATCCGGGCTGCTGGCCTGACTCTGAAGCCAGAAAAATGCCACTTTGGGATGGCCGAGGTACAGTACCTGGGTCACCGGGTGGGGTGTGGAAAGCAGCGACCAGAGCCGGCCAAGATAGAAGCTGTCGCCAATTGGCCCACCCCCATCACTAAGACTCAGGTCCTAGCCTTCCTGGGCACGGCAGGGTACTATAGACGGTTCGTACCAGACTACAGCACACTTGCCAAACCCCTGACTGACTTGACCAAGAAGAACTTACCTCGACAGGTCCTGTGGTCTCCCCACTGTGAAACGGCTTTCCAGGCTCTCAAAAATGCTCTAATTAACGCTCCTGTCTTGGCGGCTCCAGCCCTTAACAAACGTTTTATCGTCCACACAGATGCTTCCATGTTCGGGCTGGGAGCCGTCCTCAGCCAAGTAGGCGAAGATGGAGGGGAGCATCCAGTTGCCTACATCAGCCGGAAGCTCCTGCCCCGCGAAGTCAGCTATGCAGCAGTCGAAAAGGAGTGTTTGGCTTTGGTGTGGGCATTAAAGAAATTGACTCCCTATTTATATGGGCAGGAGTTCACTCTGGTCACCGACCATAACCCGTTGGTGTGGCTGAACCGGGTCTCTGGAGATAATGGCAGGCTATTACGTTGGAGTTTATCGTTGCAACCCTTCAATTTCACCATTACTTACAGACCTGGGAAACAGAATGGCAACGCCGACGGGTTGTCCAGACAAACCGACCTCAGCCCCGCATAACCAGCGGTCTGGACAGCCTTAGTCTGCCCCGAAAAGGGGTCAGACCGTGTCTGCCAGAGTGTTCCACAGAAAGGGAGCACTGTTACAGAAGCATTAGTTATTTTGTTGTGAAGAAACTTATTTCCCAGCAGCAATGCCTGAACCAGCCAAGCCAGCGCCTAAGAAGGGCTCCAAGAAAACTGTAACAAGTATCATTTCATAAAGGGTTAACTCTGTTCAGTTTTGAGAAAACTATTTTCTGAGGCAGGTTTCCTAGCATATTGTGTACTGTAATTAAGTTTGTGATAAGCATTCACTGCTAGGTGATAAGAAGGACTCAATTGTTTTCTTGTGTGTACTTGTTATCTGTGGTGGCCTGTCCAAGGGCTTTGTCTAAATGTGTGATGGGGGATTTTATGCTTCCCCCCCTGGGAGTGCCCTGTGTGCATGTAACCTAAATAAAAAGCAGGCTGGGCATCCCAGTCCTCAGTTCTTGGTTGTCCCTCAATCGCAGCGTTGACTCGTTTTTGTGGGCAGAAGGGTATCCTAGCTGTACTACAGCTAAGGGGGATTATTCTACATTTGCGAGACTCATATAGAATACTATGGAAAGCAGTTTCTCCCCTCTTCAGCAATAGGAATCCAGGCTACTAAGCGGTCCATCTCTCAGCGAGACTAAGGGTAACCGTAACAGAGAGAGAGAGAGACATAATCACACACAGAGGGTTAGATAGAGAGAGACACACAATCACACACAGAGGGTTAGAGAGAGAGAGAGAGAAAGAGAGAGAGACACAATCACACACAGAGGGTTAGAGAGAGAGACACAATCACACACAGAGGGTTAGAGAGAGAGAGACACACAATCACACACAGAGGGTTAGAGAGAGAGAGAAAGAGAGAGAGAGAGAGAGAGAGAGAGAGACACAATCACACACAGAGGGTTAGAGAAAGAAAGAGACACAATCATACACAGAGGGTTAGAGAAAGAGAGAGAGAGAGAGACACAATCACACACAGAGGGTTAGAGAGAGAGAAAGAGGGAGAGACACAATCACACACAGAGGGTTAGAGAGAGAGAGAGAAAGAGACACAACCACACACAGAGAGTTAGAGAAAGAGAGAGAGACACAATCACACACAGAGGGTTAGAGAAAGAGAGAAAGAGAGAGAGACACAATCACACACAGAGGGTTAGAGAGAGAGAGACACAATCACACACAGAGGGTTAGAGAGAGAGAGACACAATCACACACAAAGGGTTAGAGAGAGAGAAAGACGGAGAAACACAATCACACACAGAGGGTTAGAGAGAAAGAGAGAGACACAATCACACACAGAGAGTTAGAGAAAGAGAGAGAGACACAATCACACATAGAGGGTTAGAGAAAGAGAGAGAGAGAGACACACAATCACACACAGAGGGATAGATAGAGAGAGAGAGAGAGAGAGAGACAATCACACACAGAGGGTTAGAGAGAGAGAGAGAAAGAGAGAGAGAGACAACATCACACAGAGGGTTAGTGAGAGAGAGAGACACAATCACACACAGAGGGTTAGAGAGAGAGATAGAGAAAGAGAGACACAATCACACACAGAGGGTTACAGAGAGAGAGAAAGAGAGAGAGACACACAATCACACACAGAGGGTTAGAGACAGAGAAAGAGAGACACAATCACACACAGAGGGTTAGAGAGAGAGAAAGAGAGAGAGACACAATCACACACAGAGGGTTAGAGAGAGAGAAAGAGAGAGAGAAACAATCACACACAGAGGGTTAGAGAGAGAGAGAGAGAGAGAGAGAGAGAGAGAGAGAGAGAGAAAGAGAGAGGGACACAATCACACACAGAGGGTTAGAGAGAGAGAAAGAGAGAGAGACACAATCACACACAGAGGTTTAGAGAAAGAGAGAGAGAGACTCAATCACCCACAGAGCATTAGAGAGAGAGAAAGAGAGAGAGACACAACCATACACAGAGGGTTAGAGAGAGAAAGAGAGAGAGACACAATCACACACAGAGGGGTAGAGAGAGAAAGAGAGAGAGAGAGAGAGAGAGAGAGAGAGAGAGAGACACAATCACACACAGAGGGTTAGAGAGAGAATAGAGAGACACAATCACACACAGAGGGTTAGAGAGAGAAAGAGAGCGAGACACAATCACACACAGAGGGTTACAGAGAGAGAGAAAGAGAGAGAGAGACATAATCACACACAGAGGGTTAGATAGAGAGAGACACACAATCTCACAGACAGAGGGTTAGAGAGAGAGAGAGAGAGAGAGAGAAAGAGAGAGAGACACAATCACACACAGAGGGTTAGAGAGAGAGACACAATCACACACAGAGGGTTAGAGAGAGAGAGACACACAATCACACACAGAGGGTTAGAGAGAGAGAGAAAGAGAGAGAGAGAGACACAATCACACACAGAGGGTTAGAGAAAGAGAGAGAGACAATCACACACAGAGGGTTAGAGAAAGAGAGAAAGAGAGAGAGACACAATCACACACAGAGGGTTAGAGAAAGAGAGAGACACAATCATACACAGAGGGTTAGAGAAAGAGAGAGAGAGAGACACAATCACACACAGAGGGTTAGAGAGAGAGAAAGAGGGAGAGACACAATCACACACAGAGAGTTAGAGAGAGAGAGAGAGAAAGAGACACAATCACACACAGAGAGTTAGAGAAAGAGAGAGAGACACAATCACACACAGAGGGTTAGAGAAAGAGAGAGAGACACAATCACACACAGAGGGTTAGAGAGAGAGAGACACAATCACACACAGAGGGTTAGAGAGAGAGAGAGAAAGAGAGACACAATTACACACAGAGGGTTACAGAGAGAGAGAAAGAGAGAGAGAGACACACAATCACACACAGAGAGTTAGAGATAGAGAAAGAGAGACACAATCACAAACAGAGGGTTATAGAAAGAGAGAAAGAGAGAGAGAAATAATCACACACAGAGGGTTAGAGAGAGAGAGAAAGAGAGAGGGACACAATCACACACAGAGGGTTAGAGAAAGAGAGAGAGAGAGACACAATCACACACAGAGGGTTAGAGAGAGAGAAAGAGGGAGAGACACAATCACACACAGAGAGTTAGAGAGAGAGAAAGAGAGAGAGAGAGAAAGAGACACAATCACACACAGAGAGTTAGAGAAAGAGAGAGAGACACAATCACACACAGAGGGTTAGAGAAAGAGAGAAAGAGAGAGAGACACAATCACACACAGAGGGTTAGAGAAAGAGAGAGACACAATCATACACAGAGGGTTAGAGAAAGAGAGAGAGAGAGACACAATCACACACAGAGGGTTAGAGAGAGAGAAAGAGGGAGAGACACAATCACACACAGAGAGTTAGAGAGAGAGAGAGAAAGAGACACAATCACACACAGAGAGTTAGAGAAAGAGAGAGAGACACAATCACACACAGAGGGTTAGAGTAAGAGAGAGAGACACAATCACACACAGAGGGTTAGAGAGAGAGAAAGAGAGAGAGACACAATCACACACAGAGGTTTAGAGAAAGAGAGAGAGAGACTCAATCACCCACAGAGCATTAGAGAGAGAGAAAGAGAGAGAGACACAACCATACACAGAGGGTTAGAGAGAGAAAGAGAGAGAGAGAGAGAGAGAGAGAGAGAGAGACACAATCACACACAGAGGGTTAGAGAGAGAATAGAGAGACACAATCACACACAGAGGGTTAGAGAGAGAAAGAGAGCGAGACACAATCACACACAGAGGGTTACAGAGAGAGAGAAAGAGAGAGAGAGACATAATCACACACAGAGGGTTAGATAGAGAGAGACACACAATCACACACAGAAGGTTAGAGAGAGAGAGAGAGAGAGAGAGAGAGAGAGAGAGAGAAAGAGAGAGAGGCACAATCACACACAGAGGGTTAGAGAGAGAGACACAATCACACACAGAGGGTTAGAGAGAGAGAGACACACAATCACACACAGAGGGTTAGAGAGAGAGAGAAAGAGAGAGAGAGAGACACAATCACACACAGAGGGTTAGAGAAAGAGAGAGAGACAATCACACACAGAGGGTTAGAGAAAGAGAGAAAGAGAGAGAGACACAATCACACACAGAGGGTTAGAGAAAGAGAGAGACACAATCATACACAGAGGGTTAGAGAAAGAGAGAGAGAGAGACACAATCACACACAGAGGGTTAGAGAGAGAGAAAGAGGGAGAGACACAATCACACACATAGAGTTAGAGAGAGAGAGAGAAAGAGACACAATCACACACAGAGAGTTAGAGAAAGAGAGAGAGACACAATCACACACAGAGGGTTAGAGAAAGAGAGAGAGACACAATCACACACAGAGGGTTAGAGAGAGAGAGACACAATCACACACAGAGGGTTAGAGAGAGAGAGAGAAAGAGAGACACAATTACACACAGAGGGTTACAGAGAGAGAGAAAGAGAGAGAGAGACACACAATTACACACAGAGGGTTAGAGATAGAGAAAGAGAGACACAATCACAAACAGAGGGTTATAGAAAGAGAGAAAGAGAGAGAGAAATAATCACACACAGAAGGTTAGAGAGAGAGAGAAAGAGAGAGGGACACAATCACACACAGAGGGTTAGAGAAAGAGAGAGAGAGAGACACAATCACACACAGAGGGTTAGAGAGAGAGAAAGAGGGAGAGACACAATCACACACAGAGAGTTAGAGAGAGAGAAAGAGAGAGAGAGAGAAAGAGACACAATCACACACAGAGAGTTAGAGAAAGAGAGAGAGACACAATCACACACAGAGGGTTAGAGAAAGAGAGAAAGAGAGAGAGACACAATCACACACAGAGGGTTAGAGAAAGAGAGAGACACAATCATACACAGAGGGTTAGAGAAAGAGAGAGAGAGAGACACAATCACACACAGAGGGTTAGAGAGAGAGAAAGAGGGAGAGACACAATCACACACAGAGAGTTAGAGAGAGAGAGAGAAAGAGACACAATCACACACAGAGAGTTAGAGAAAGAGAGAGAGACACAATCACACACAGAGGGTTAGAGTAAGAGAGAGAGACACAATCACACACAGAGGGTTAGAGAGAGAGAAAGAGAGAGAGACACAATCACACACAGAGGTTTAGAGAAAGAGAGAGAGAGACTCAATCACCCACAGAGCATTAGAGAGAGAGAAAGAGAGAGAGACACAACCATACACAGAGGGTTAGAGAGAGAAAGAGAGAGAGAGAGAGAGAGAGAGAGAGAGACACAATCACACACAGAGGGTTAGAGAGAGAATAGAGAGACACAATCACACACAGAGGGTTAGAGAGAGAAAGAGAGCGAGACACAATCACACACAGAGGGTTACAGAGAGAGAGAAAGAGAGAGAGAGACATAATCACACACAGAGGGTTAGATAGAGAGAGACACACAATCACACACAGAGGGTTAGAGAGAGAGAGAGAGAGAGAGAGAGAGAGAGAGAGAGAGAGAGAGAGAGAGAGAAAGAGAGAGAGGCACAATCACACACAGAGGGTTAGAGAGAGAGACACAATCACACACAGAGGGTTAGAGAGAGAGAGACACACAATCACACACAGAGGGTTAGAGAGAGAGAGAAAGAGAGAGAGAGAGACACAATCACACACAGAGGGTTAGAGAAAGAGAGAGAGACAATCACACACAGAGGGTTAGAGAAAGAGAGAAAGAGAGAGAGACACAATCACACACAGAGGGTTAGAGAAAGAGAGAGACACAATCATACACAGAGGGTTAGAGAAAGAGAGAGAGAGAGACACAATCACACACAGAGGGTTAGAGAGAGAGAAAGAGGGAGAGACACAATCACACACATAGAGTTAGAGAGAGAGAGAGAAAGAGACACAATCACACACAGAGAGTTAGAGAAAGAGAGAGAGACACAATCACACACAGAGGGTTAGAGAAAGAGAGAGAGACACAATCACACACAGAGGGTTAGAGAGAGAGAGACACAATCACACACAGAGGGTTAGAGAGAGAGAGAGAAAGAGAGACACAATTACACACAGAGGGTTACAGAGAGAGAGAAAGAGAGAGAGAGACACACAATTACACACAGAGGGTTAGAGATAGAGAAAGAGAGACACAATCACAAACAGAGGGTTATAGAAAGAGAGAAAGAGAGAGAGAAATAATCACACACAGAAGGTTAGAGAGAGAGAGAAAGAGAGAGGGACACAATCACACACAGAGGGTTAGAGAAAGAGAGAGAGAGAGAGACACAATCACACACAGAGAGTTAGAGAGAGAGAAAGAGAGAGAGAGAGAAAGAGACACAATCACACACAGAGAGTTAGAGAAAGAGAGAGAGACACAATCACACACAGAGGGTTAGAGAAATAGAGAAAGAGAGAGAGACACAATCCCACACAGAGGGTTAGAGAAAGAGAGAGACACAATCATACACAGAGGGTTAGAGAAAGAGAGAGAGACACAATCACACACAGAGGGTTAGAGAGAGAGAAAGAGGGAGAGACACAATCACACACAGAGAGTTAGAGAGAGAGAGAGAAAGAGACACAATCACACACAGAGAGTTAGAGAAAGAGAGAGAGACACAATCACACACAGAGGGTTAGAGAAAGAGAGAGAGACACAATCACACACAGAGGGTTAGAGAGAGAGAGACACAATCACACACAGAGGGTTAGCGAGAGAGAGAGAGAGAAAGAGAGACACAATTACACACAGAGGGTTACAGAGAGAGAGAAAGAGAGAGACACAATCACACACAGAGGGTAAGAGATAGAGAAAGAGAGACACAATCACAAACAGAGGGTTATAGAAAGAGAGAAAGAGAGAGAGAAATAATCACACACAGAGGGTTAGAGAGAGAGAAAGAGGGAGAGACACAATCACACACAGAGGGTTAGAGAGAGAGAGACACAATCACACACAGAGGGTTAGAGAGAGAGAGAGAAAGAGAGACACAATTACACACAGAGGGTTACAGAGAGAGAGAAAGAGAGAGAGAGAGACAAAATCACACACAGAGGGTTAGAGATAGAGAAAGAGAGACACAATCACAAACAGAGGGTTATAGAAAGAGAGAAAGAGAGAGAGAAATAATCACACACAGAGGGTTAGAGAGAGAGAGAAAGAGAGAGGGACACAATCACACACAGAGGGTTAGAGAGAGAGAAAGAGGGAGAGACACAATCACACACAGAGGGTTAGAGAAAGAGAGAGACACACAATCACACACAGAGTTAGAGAGAGAGAAGAGAGACACAATCATACACAGAGGGTTACAGAGAGAGAGAAAGAGAGAGATAGAGAGAGACATAATCACACACAGAGGGTTAGAGAGAGAGAATGAGAGACAGACACACACAATCACACACAGAGGGTTAGAGAGAGGGAAAGAGAGAGAAACACAATCACACACAGAGGGTTATAGAGAGAGACACAATCAAACACAGAGGGTTAGAGAGAGACACACACAATCACACACAGAGGGTTAGAGAGAGAGAGAAAGAGAGAGACACAATCACACACAGAGGGTTAGAGAAAGAGAGAGACACACAATCACACATAGAGGGTTAGAGAGAGAGAAAGAGAGACACAATCATACACAGAGGGTTAGAGAGAGAGAGAGAGAGAGAGAGAGAGGGAGAGAGAGAGAGAGAGAGAGAGAGAAAGAGAGAGAGACACAATCACACACAGAGTGTTAGAGAGAGAGAGAGAGACACAATCACACACAGAGGGTTAGAGAAAGAGAGAGAGAGACACAATCACACACAGAGGGTTAGAGAGAGATAAAGAGAGACACAATCATACACAGAGGGTGAGAGAGAGAGAGAGAGAGCGAGACACAATCACACACAGAGGGTTAGAGAGAGAGACACAATCACACACAGAGGGTTAGAGAGAGAGAGAAAGAGAGAGAGACACAATCACACACAGAGGGTTAGAGAGAGAGAGACACAATCACACACAGAGGGTTAGAGAGAGAGAATGAGAGACAGACACACACAATCACACACAGAGGGTTAGAGAGAGGGAAAGAGAGAGAAACACAATCACACACAGAGGGTTATAGAGAGAGACACAATCAAACACAGAGGGTTAGAGAGAGACACACACAATCACACACAGAGGGTTAGAGAGAGAGAGAAAGAGAGAGACACAATCACACACAGAGGGTTAGAGAAAGAGAGAGACACACAATCACACATAGAGGGTTAGAGAGAGAGAAAGAGAGACACAATCATACACAGAGGGTTAGAGAGAGAGAGAAATAGAGAGAGAGACACAATAACACACAGAGGGTTAGAAAGAGAGAGAAAGTGAGACACAATCACACACAGAGGGTTAGAGATAGAGAAAGAGAGAGAGAGAGAGACACAATCACACACAGAGGGTTAGAGAGAGAGAGAGAAAGAGACACAATCACACACAGAGGGTGAGAGAAAGAGAGAGAGACACAATCACACACAGAGAGTTAGAGATAGAGAGAGAGAGACCAATCATACACAGAGGGTTAGAGAAAGAGAGACACACAATCACACACAGAGGGTTAGAGAGAGAGAAAGAGGGAGAGACACATTCACACACAGAGGGTTAGAGAGAGAGAGAGAAAGAGAGAGAGACACAATCACACACAGAGGGTTAGAGAAAGAGAGAAAGAGAGAGAGACACAATCACACACAGAGGGTTAGAGAGAGAGAGAAAGAGAGAGAAACACAATCACACAAAGAGGGTTAGAGAGAGAGAAAGACAAATACACACACAGAGGGTTAGAGAGAGAGAGAGAAAGAGAGACACAATTACACACAGAGGGTTACAGAGAGAGAGAAAGAGAGAGAGAGAGAGAGACAATCACACACAGAGGGTTAGAGGCAGAGAAAGAGAGACACAATCACAAACAGAGGGTTAGAGAAAGAGAGAAAGAGAGAGAGAAACAATCACACACAGAGGGTTAGAGAGAGAGAGAAAGAAAGAGGGACACAATCACACACAGAGGGTTAGAGAGAGAGAAAGAGAGAGAGACACAATCACACACAGAGGGTTAGAGAAAGAGAGAGAGAGACTCAATCACACACAGAGCGTTAGAGAGAGAGAGAGAGACACAATCATACTCAGAGGGTTAGAGAAAGAGAGAAAGAGAGAGACACACAATCACACACAGAGAGTTAGAGAGAGAGAAGAGAGACACAATCACACACAGAGGGTTAGAGAGAGAGAGAAAGAGAGAGAGACACAATCACACACATAGGGTTACAGAGAGAGAGAAAGAGAGAGAGAGACATAATCACACACAGAGGGTTAGAGAGAGAGAGACACACACAATCACACACAGAGGGTTAGAGAGAGGGAAAGAGAGAGAAACACAATCACACACAGAGGGTTAGAGAGAGAGAGACACAATCACACACAGAGGGTTAGAGAGAGAGACACACAATCACACACAGAGGGTTAGAGAGAGAGAGAAAGACAGAGACACAATCACACACAGAGGGTTAGAGAAAGAGAGAGACACAATTACACACAGAGGGTTAGAGAAAGAGAGAGAGACACAATCACACATAGAGGGTTAGAGAGAGAGAAAGAGAGACACAATCATACACAGAGGGTTAGAGAGAGAGAGAGAGAGAGAGAGAGAGAGAGAGAGAGAGAGAGAGAAAGAAAGAGAGAGAGATACACAATCACACACAGAGGGTTAGAGAGAGAGAAAGAGAGAGAGACACAATCACACACAGAGGGTTAGAGAAAGAGAGAGAGAGAGACACAATCACACACTGAGGGTTAGAGAGAGAGAAAGAGAGACACAATCATACACAGAGGGTGAGAGAGAGAGAGAGAGAGAGAGAGAGAGAGAGAGAGAGAGAGAGAGAGAGAGAGAGAGAAAGACACAATCACACACAGAGGGTGAGAGAGAGAGAGAGACACAATCACACACAGAGGGTTAGAGAGAGAGAGAAAGAGAGAGAGACACAATCACACACAGAGGGTTAGAGAGAAATAGAGAGAGACACACACTCACACACAGAGGGTTAGAGAGAGAGAGAGAGAGAGAGAGAGAGAGAGAAAGAGAGAAAGAGACACAATTACACACAGAGGGTTAGAGAGAGAGCGAAATAGAGAGAAAGACACAATAACACACAGAGGGTTAGAAAGAGAGAGAAAGAGAGACACAATCACACACAAAGGGTTAGAGATAGAGAAAGAGAGAGAGACACAATGACACAAAGAGGGTTAGAGAGAGAGAGAGAAAGAGGGAGAGACACAATCACACACAGAGGGTGAGAGAAAGAGACACAATCACACACACAGAGTTAGAGAAAGAGAGAGAGAGACACAATCACACACAGAGGGTTAGAGATAGAGAGAGAGAGACACACAATCACATAATCACATACAGAGGGTTAGAGAGAGAGAAAGAGAGAGAGAGACACAATCACACACAGAGGGTTAGAGAGAGAGAGAAAGAGAGAGAGAGTCACAATCACACACAGAGGGTTAGAGAGAGAGAGACACAATCACACACAGAGGGTTAGAGAGAGAGAGAAGGAGAGACACAATCACACACAGAAGGTTACAGAGAGAGTGAAAGAGAGAGAGAGAGAGAGGGACACAATCACACACAGAGGGTTAGAGACAGAGAAAGAGAGACACAATCACACACAGAGGGTTAGAGAGAGAGAAAGAGAGAGACACACAATCACACACAGAGGTTTAGAGAGAGAGAAAGAGAGAGAAACAATCACACACAGAGGGTTAGAGAGAGAGAGAAAGAGAGAGGGACACAATCACACACAGAGGGTTAGAGAGAGAGAAAGAGAGAGAAACAGACACAATCACACACAGAGGGTTAGAGAAAGAGAGAGAGAGACTCAATCACACACAGAGCGTTAGAGAGAGAGAAAGAGAGAGAGAGACAATCATACACAGAGGGTTAGAGAGAGAGAGAGAAAGAGAGAGAGAGACACAATCACACACAGAGGGTTAGAGAGAGAAAGAGAGAGAGAGACACACAATCACACACAGAGGGTTAGAGAGAGAGAAGAGAGACACAATCACACACATAGGGTTAGAGAGAGAGAGAAAGAGAGAGAGACACAATTACACACAGAGGGTTACACAGAGAGAGAGAGACACACACAATCACACACAGAGGGTTACAGATAGAGAGAGAGAGAGAGAGAGAGAGAGAGACACAATCACACACAGAGGGTTAGAGAGAGAGAGAGAGAGAGAGAGAGAGAGAGAGAGAGAGAGAGAGAGAAAGAAAGAGAAACACAATCACACACAGAGGGTTAGAGAGAGAGACACAATCACACACAGAGGGTTAGAGAGAGAGACACACAATCACACACAGAAGGTTAGAGAGAGAGAGAAAGAGAGAGACACAATCACACACAGAGGGTTAGAGAAAGAGAGAGAGACACAATCACACACAGAGGGATAGAGAAAGAGAGAGAGAAAATCACACACAGAGGGTTAGAGAGAGAGAGAAAGAGAGACACAATCATACACAGGGGGTTAGAGAGAGAAAGAGAGCGAGACACAATCACACACAGAGGGTTAGAGAGAGAGACACAATCAAACACAGAGGGTTAGAGAGAGAGAAAGAGAGACACAATCACACACAGAGGGTTAGAGAGAGAGAAAGAGAGACACAATCACACACAGAGGGTTAGAGAGAGAGAAATAGACACAATCATATACAGAGGGTTAGAGAGAGAAAGAGAGAGACACAATCACACACAGAGGATAAGAGATAGAGAGAGAGATACAATCACACACAGAGGGTTAGAGAAAGAGAAAGACACAATCACACACAGAGGGTTAGAGAGAGAGAAAGAGACACAATCATATACAGAGGGTTAGAGAGAAAGAGAGAGAGACACAATCACACACAGAGGGCTAGAGAGAGTTGGAGACACAATCACACACAGAGGGTTAGAGAGAGAGAGAAAGAGAGAGAGACACAATCACACACAGAGGGTTAGAGAAAGAGAGAGAGACACAATCACACACAGAGGGTTAGAGAGAGAGAGAAAGAGAGAGAGACACAATCACACACAGAGGGTTAGAGAGAGAGAAATAGAGAGAGACACAATCACACACAGAGAGTTAGAGAGAGAGAAAGAGAGAGAGACACAATCACACAAAGAGGGTTAGAGAGAGAGACACAATCACACACAGAGGGTTAGAGAGAGAAAAAGAGAGAGAGACACACAATCACACACAGAGGGTTAGAGAGAGAGAAGAGAGACTCAATCACACACATAGGGTTAGAGAGAGAGAGAAAGAGAGAGAGACACAATTACACACAGAGGGTTACACAGAGAGAGAGAGACACACACAATCACACACAGAGGGTTACACAGAGAGAGAGAGAGAGACACACAATCACACACAGAGGGTTAGAGAGAGAGAGAGAGAGAGAGAGAGAGAGAGAGAGAGAGAGAGAGAGAGAGAGAGAGAGAGAGAGAGAGAGAGAGAAAGAGAAACACAATCACACACAGAGGGTTAGAGAGAGAGACACAATCACACACAGAGGGTTAGAGAAAGAGAGACACACAATCACACACAGAAGGTTAGAGAGAGAAAGAGAGAGACACAATCACACACAGAGGGTTAGAGAAAGAGAGAGAGACACAATCACACACAGAGGGATAGAGAAAGAGAGAGAGAAAATCACACACAGAGGGTTAGAGAGAGAGAGAAAGAGAGACACAATCATACACAGGGGGTTAGAGAGAGAAAGAGAGAGAGACACAATCACACACAGAGGGTTAGAGAGAGAGACACAATCAAACACAGAGGGTTAGAGAGAGAGAAAGAGAGAGAGACACAATCACACACAGAGGGTTAGAGAGAGAGAAAGAGAGACACAATCACACACAGAGGGTTAGAGAGAGAGAAAGAGAGAGAGACACAATTACACACAGAGGGTTACACAGAGAGAGAGAGACACACACAATCACACACAGAGGGTTACACAGAGAGAGAGAGAGAGAGAGAGAGAGAGACACAATCACACACAGAGGGTGAGAGAGAGAGAGAGAGAGAAAGAGAAACACAATCACACACAGAGGGTTAGAGAGAGAGACACAATCACACACAGAGGGTTAGAGAGAGAGAGACACACAATCACACACAGAAGGTTAGAGAGAGAAAGAGAGAGACACAATCACACACAGAGGGTTAGAGAAAGAGAGAGAGACACAATCACACACAGAGGGATAGAGAAAGAGAGAGAGAAAATCACACACAGAGGGTTAGAGAGAGAGAGAAAGAGAGACACAATCATACACAGGGGGTTAGAGAGAGAAAGAGAGAGAGACACAATCACACACAGAGGGTTAGAGAGAGAGACACAATCAAACACAGAGGGTTAGAGAGAGAGAAAGAGAGAGAGACACAATCACACACAGAGGGTTAGAGAGAGAGAAAGAGAGACACAATCACACACAGAGGGTTAGAGAGAGAGAAATAGACACAATCATATACAAAGGGTTAGAGAGAGAAAGAGAGAGACACAATCACACACAGAGGATAAGAGATAGAGAGAGAGATACAATCACACACAGAGGGTTAGAGAAAGAGAAAGACACAATCACACACAGAGGGTTAGAGAGAGAGAAAGAGAAAGAGACACAATCATATACAGAGGGTTAGAGAGAAAGAGAGAGAGACACAATCACACACAGAGGGTTAGAGAGAGTTGGAGACACAATCACACACAGAGGGTTAGAGAGAGAGAGAAAGAGAGAGAGACACAATCACACACAGAGGGTTAGAGAGAGAGAGAAAGAGAGAGAGACACAATCACACACAGAGTTTTAGAGAGAGAGAAATAGAGAGAGACACAATCACACACAGAGAGTTAGAGAGAGAGAAAGAGAGAGAGAGACACAATCACACAAAGAGGGTTAGAGAAAGAGAGACACAATCACACACAGAGGGTTAGAGAGACACATAAGGGATGATAGAGTTAGAGTTGGAGGAAGAGAGACAGAGAGAGAAAGAGACCATGGGGAGAACAACACATAAGGAGAGAGATGGATAGATAGATAGATAGATAGATAGATAGAGAGAGAGAGAGAGAGAGAGACAAACACAAGGGGGGGGGGAGGGACCACTGCATTTTTAAGTAATAAAACAGCAGAGCTACAGAGAGTTCATAAAGTGAGACTATAAATTAGTGTGCCGTACAGAGGCAAGCTGCTAAGGTAGTGGGTGTAAATTTTGAGTAAACAAAATACAAAAGCGATCCTTAAACTGCTGTAAAAGAGTAAAAAAAACACTAAACCACATTCATTAAATTATCATTTTCAGGGGGCGGAGCAAGCCATCAAGCTGAGTGGAAGCTAAACACCAGAGCTCTGTGTAGCTTCTACTATTTTCAGGCAATCCTGCTTATAATTTGGGGTTAAATCTCCCCCACTACTCGTAGGATAGTGTCCAGCTGTGGTCTGCACCTCTGGAAGTGTTTTTTTTTTGTTTGTTTGTTTTTTTTTATTGAGGTACTAAGGATAGGCATACAAGCAATGTAAACAGACAAGAAAAATTACAATACAGTACAGTAAATTGTCATTTCATGCCAGAGGAAAAATATGTAGTCCATCTTGGTTCTATAATAATATGGAAAGTCCTCTGCACAACTCCTCCACAAAACAGTGATCATTAAAAGATAGTTTAATTAGTACACAATGCCTCAATGAAAGTTAGCCTTCCACAACAAACCCGAAAGGCCACTCTTGGGCCTTAAACAAGAGAATAGGTCTGAAAGCGAAGGAAGGTGTGATAGAATAAAGAGACCACTTTTGGATCTCCGCAGGCTGACCTCAGATTTTATATTTTGTTATATTCTGTTAACTATGTAACCAAGGAACGTACTACAATTAAAACACTTTTACAGTATATAGAGACTCTGTGTGTTTATCAAGCTATGCAACCAAGGAACGTACTACAATTAATAAGCTTTTATAGCATAGTATTATTTTGGGACTCTGTGTGCCTATCTAAGAGCACAGTCAGATATTGGACACTCTTGAGTTCTTCTATAATTGCCACATCATTTATAGAGGGCATATAGTTTTGAAAGTTAAGAGCCAAGAAGGCAGAGTATGCTAAATTCTTATGTAAGACCAGAAATCCACATAGCCCGAAGGGTATTGTAAGCAGAAGTAAAAGAGAGGTGGGGGCAAACTTGAAGTAATTAACCAGCTCACAATGCAACATAGTCAAGCTCGATTCATTTACCAGAGTCAAAGCTAAAACACCAGAATAAAAGACAACTTTGTAAAGTTGTGAATGGAGGGTTGTATGTGTTTTTTTATGTTTTTTTTGTTTTGTTTTTTTGAGCCCATATTATATATGAAAGGTCTTTGTCAGGGTCAGCCCTGTGCCCATATACCTAATAGAATACTATGTCTGCTATCTGCAAATATCCATTTAATCCCCTAGCTGCAATGGAATAAGTATGCCTCTACTGTCTCGGCCGCTGACAGTTCGGCTTTGGAAGTATGATACCTAGGGGTAAAAATATTAAGTGGAAGTTAACTACAGGGTTATGGGAAATAAAAGCAGAATCTGAGCTCAATTAAAACAGGGATACAAGAAGTGTTAAATAGCCTCTGGTTTACTAGGTTGGTTCTGCCTAACACGGAAAGGCCAAATGCATGGGTGTATTAGCGACCATGTGATGAACCTCTATGACATCTAGCAGTATAAATGAGTTAAAGCATCACATGCCTATATTGGTGATTAACTCTGGATGTAAGTGATATTGAGTATATTGGCAGTAGATATAGTACATAAAGATGTATGCATACTGAAACCCCATTAGACATTGTTTGCTTTAGATTCTGGTCATGCATTTAAACATGTAAGCTCTAAACAGCAGGATAAGTAAATAAAAACATATTTGAACATGTTCCTAAAAATTAAAGTGTACATCTTTCGAACATACAAGCAGCCCCTCACAACAGTTTTCTGCGGGTGGCAAAAGGGAATTATAGATACCCATACAGGAGGAATTAAAGTTATTATGCAGGCAATACCATCAAGTGAAGTGAGCAAGGTAGCAAACCACATAAGCTATAATCGGAGCTATGAGATACATGTTATAGTGCCCAAACAATTACCCCCAAACTTCAGGCTTTAGAGCCGCCATTAGGAGTCTGGTATGCTAGATTTGGGCAAGTATATAGACCTTAGCTGTGAGATAAAATGGGCCCCCACATGGATGTGGCGTCAGAATGGCAGTCCCAATGTTCATTTGGAGACGGCTGAGGAGTCATTAAAATACTGCTATACCTTCACTCCTAGCGCTGTCGCCCATGTGGGTTCTCAACCTTCTATCCTATGCCGGAACGCCGTAATAGACTAACCCCATCTGCGGTGTGTCCCGAGAAGAGGGTGAGATGGTGTCTCTGCTCAGTGCTCTGAATCTCCACAAAGGCCGCTTCAGGGCCTGCTGTAGGCTCTCCATACTGTGTCAGGCAAGGTGGGACGAGATTGCAGTGCTCCTTCTCCGACAAGCTTGAGGGTTTAGGAGCTGTAGCGCAGACTGAGATGTCAGCGCTTCTCGAACTCCGCTCGCTGTGAGTGTCATCTTTAGTGTTCGCCCCGGGCGTCTCTGGCTCCTGGGGATCCGGCTCTGAGCATTGCAGGTAGGAGATGGTCACTGTGTGGCTTTCACGCTGGGGGTAGGAGTCTTTACTAGTGACCTCTGCTGTTATTGTAGGATCATGGGTGTTAGAGTCGCTAGGGCTAAAACATTGATCCACCAGCCGATGTAGCCTAAGGAAGTGCTCCTCTAAGAGTACAGCGATTGCTTTCTGCAAGTGCTTCATGGTAAATGCTGAGTCCCATAAAGTTATTAGGTAGTACCTGATTGCTATTCACACTTGCATAACGATGTATTTTCAACAAAGCACATTTAGTGCAGCTTAACGACAGGGCCGTGGGCGTCCCGCCGGGGGTATAGAAAGGCAGAGATCTTATAACAGCTCCAGGCGCTGGTGCCAGCAGCAATTCCAAAAACTGTTGGCATGAAAAGTTGCAGCTCCCAAAATACAAGACAGTTCCTGCAAATAGTTACATAGATTGAAATGTATAAAGGCAATTTTTTAAGTTTATCAGAGAAAAGCTTGAGCAGCACACAGCTATGCGACTTGACATGGGCGCCGCCCGGAAGTCCCCCCCCCTCTGGAAGTGTTTTTAAGCAGTCCGGTACGAGCCTTCAATATGCCGGAAGAAGAGAACCGGCACATATTCAGGAAAGGCCGGGGCTTCGGCCTACAGCGGGTCCCGCGATCGCAACAAACTGACCGGAAAGATCACCAAAAGGGGTGATTCAGATGTACAGACCCTGGCAAACCGGAGAGAAGGCCCTTAAGTGTGGTGACTGAGCTTGATCAGGGGTCAACCGTATGGACAGTTGAACTACAAGGAGCGGGCGACGCCATCTTGCCCCACATGTAAGTGCGCAATCCCCATCACACAAGCACACTTGGCCCATCTACAGCTCTGTACAGTGCCAATCCCCCATAGACTTATAAGATATCAGCTCTATAGATACATCGAGGACCCCTACCTTAATCCTAAAATACATGGGGTACTGATTCTGAGGCCCAAGTCTGTGAGGCACTACCAGGCCATACATGAAGTGCTGGCTCCAGACACCTCCAGTGACTATCTGACGGAGAGGAATAAGGGTTTAAAAACACCTCATAATCACTTCTGCCCTCTTACACAGCAATAGAACCCCAGGGACTGAGACACTTAGTCCCCAGTATTAAACAGAGCACTTCCAATATACTCCTACGGGCAGCTTTGACCCCTAAACTGCATGTTCTACCTGTCATCCTAACTGGGCTATATCCTGAGTCATTAACATCTTAAACACTGCTCGTTTGCTATACTAAGGTAACCAGGATATCCTGCAGTTGACGATTACTCAGTGTGGGGGACAGAACATTTACACACTGCCCATGGACATTTATTTCCTTAGTCTGTTCAAGCAGGCATCCCTGCTCTGAGGACTCCCCTGAAGTGGGGGCTGTTTGTTGGTCACAGTGAGAACATCTGCAAGCAGTGAATTAATAAAAAGCCCCCACAGGAAAATAACTTAACCAACAACCACCTCTTGGGCACCCTTTGCTGCCTGTACCCTCATGCTGCGCAGAAATAATTTAAAACCTGAGGATCTATAGCCACAGTAATCTTACTCTTGCAGCTTTGTCTAAAAGTGTCCTCAGTGAACCTCTCTGAACACAATACCCTGTTCCATTAATTGGTGCAATCACTGCTGCTGCGCCAGCATATGTGCCTTTGGGCTCTATGCTCAAAGTGGAGTGTTATTTCTTATGTTTATCCTACTAATGTTTGCTTTTATTTACAGGTTCTATCTACAGTACTAATCCCTGTGGATGCTTTCTGTATATTGTGCATATGTCTGCTTGATTTCTCTTTGCTGCTCTCATACTACATTTTCATATTTGTCTCGGTACTGTGGTTATATGTTGTACTAATGAACATACTTAAGCCAGCTTAACAATTGGTATACTCTTACACTCCTTGCCCACTCCAGTGGCGAGCTGATCTTTTCCACTTACTATTTTCCTAAAAGTACCCCCTTCTCCCCCTAAACTAAAAACCCATTAGCTGTGGCCTTAGATTATTTAAACCCCAACACTTGGGGCGTAGTGCTTTCCATCATTCTGTCCTAGCTACCTGCTGGGCTTTTGCTACCTAGAGTTGTTCTAAACATTGATGTATGCTACTATTTGTTCTTATTGCACTGTGTTTTTTGTGATAATCCTGTAGGTCCCGCTGCACGGGACTGGCTGCATTGGTCCCCCTCGTGCCTCCTCCGCTCCGGCCCAGCTTGTCTGGGTTGGTCACTTCCACCCCCCCTTTCCCCTTCCTTCTGGTCGTATCCCCCTCCCTGAGGTGCGTGGGGGCTCTTTGGAGCTGTTAACATTGCTAAGGTGTAGTACTATGTGCTAGGTGTAATTCCTTATGAGGACAGTGTGGGCCCCGCTCTTACAGTATACCATTTATTGCTAATGTATTAGCCAGGTGTTGAAGTTCAACCCTTCTTTCTCCTTGTGTTTAGTCCAGGGGTTTAACGACTTCTCTGTGGGTACGTGGTCAGGGTGAGCCTTGTCTCCACCATACCGACATACCCCTTTGTCTCCTTTCACCACCAAACATGTCACACTCAGCTAGAAAAAACACCAAGACCCAAGCGGCTTCAAAGCAGACTGTCCTAGACCATTTTTCTCAACCACGCAAGAAATCTCCCTCTGTGAGCAAGGACATTAGCGACCCAGAATCTCAAGATGAGGGTTCGCAATCAAGTTCTCAGTCTGTTGCGCATCTCAACCACTACATCACCGAAAGTACTCTTCAGAAACTCCTCGCAGCTCAGACCAAATCTATCACTGCCGAGATTCAGAGAAGTTCGGCTGAACTTAAAAAGGAAATCCAAGAAATAGGAGATAGGGTTGATTCCCTCGAACGGCAACAAGACGATCTGGCTACCGACAACTTGAACCTCCTAGCCTATGCAGAAAATCTAGCCAAACAAATCTCCCAACTGGAGCTGAAACTGGCAGATGTGGAGGACAGAGTTAGGAGGAACAATATCAGATTTAGAGGCATACCTGAGACGGTAAACACAGGTGGTTTGCAGGAATTTCTCACAGCTTTGTTCACCGCATACTTGGGGCCCCTGGAGGGCAACATGCATACTATGGAAAGGGCCCACAGGGCTCTCCGGCCACGTTCAGTGTCATCAGACAGGCCGAGAGATGTGGTCGTCTGCTTCCACCACTTCACCTTCAAAGATCGGTTGATGCAGGCAGCATAAAACAGACCCACTTTACCCGATAATCTCAAAGACATCCAACTCCTACCTGACCTCTCTTCACATACCTTGCAACAGCGAAAGCTCTATGCTCCAATTACTACTCAGCTGAGGAAAGCAGGGATCAAATATAGGTGGGGATTCCCCACTAAACTGATCGTGACTAAAGATAATCAAACCCACACAGTCTCCTCACCCTCTATGGGAGGCACTTTATTAGCTAACTGGGGCCTCCAAGCCGCCCCCAGCAACCAGCAAGAGTCCCGCTCCAGATTGAGGGTCACAGCCCCCGAATGGACTGTCAAAGAACAGAGACCAAAGCGGTCAAAACCAAACCCCCCTGACCACACCCTGAGGCCTCAGGCCTCACCCACTTGAGATTGTCGAGTTACATTTCGATACCACTGTCAGGTTCATATAATGTGATTTGTTTCCATTTTCTATATTGTTGTAACTAACTCAGGTTTGAGTTTAAGTAGATATTTATGGTTAATTAGCTACTATGTGATTTTCTTATAGTTGAGCAGGGCTACTAGCACTAGTCCCTCTGTCTTTTAGACAAGGTTAACTCCCCCCCCAATTTCTGGTGCCCATTCTAGGGCCCCACATAGGTGGACTACTTCCACTTGCTTTTCCCCACACCCCATCCCCCCCCCAACCAATCTTTGACCCCTACCCTTTTTCCCGCCCCCCCCCCCAAGAATTCTAAATGGCCTCTCTTAGATTCCTCACCCATAATGTCAGAGGCCTTAATACTGTGGGGAAGAGATGCCTTCTATCACGATCCCTCCGTCACCACGGAGCGGATGTAGCCTTCCTCCAGGAGACGCACCTCCTAGCGGACTCCCCCCCCCCCACACCTCCAAGGACTTCCCAGTTTTCGAGGCGGCTTCCTTCACAAAGAAAGCCAGAGGGGTAGCAATCCTAATACACAAAAGAGTGGCTTACGAGCCCCTCTTTATATTCAGAGACCCTCAGGCCAGATATCTCATCCTTGTATGTAACTTAGATCATGTCACCTATACCCTTGTTTCAGTCTATCTCCCAAACTCACTCCAACCCAGATACCTCAGGAAAGTCCTTCTGCATGTGGAGAAGGTCAAACAAGGCAGAGTTATCCTCGCCGGTGACCTGAACATGGTATGGGATGAGAAGATAGATAGGAAAACAGGCCCCTCTAAGAGACTCCCCTCCAGCCACGACCCTACCAGTCGTAGGTTCCGGGAACTTATTTGCCAATTCACTTATTTCGATATTTGGAGGTCCCTTCACCCTCTAGACAAAGATTTAACCCACTTCTCCCTCCCGCACGCTACATACTCTAGGCTTGATTACTTTTTTTGCCACCCCACTGACCTAGATCTTGTCCGCTCCATGAACATTCACCTCAGCCCGTGGTCAGATCATGACCTTATCACCTTAGACATTGACTCTAGTCACACTACTAAAGCCAGAGCCCCATGGAGATTGCCACACCATCTCCTTTCGGATGTCCCGTTTAGGGAAGAGATCAGGAAAGAGATTTGCTTCACCCTCCAGACCAATGATACCCCAGAAGTTAGTGATAACACTATTTGAGATGCATTTAAGGCTACTCTACGAGGCCTTTTCATCCGCAAGCAGGCTCACCTCAGGAGACAAGCAGGCCTCTCCCTCTCCCAAGCACATTGCAGACTGCGGGTGCTTGAAACCCAACGGCGGACCTCGGACTCGGTAGCCTACAAATCTGAGGTGGAAGACCTTAGGCGGCACATATGCCAGTTAGAATTCCGTAAGACACAATCCAATCTCCTCCGTCTGAAACACCTCCTATACTCCAAGGGCAATAAAGCAGATTCATTGCTAGCCATTAAAATCAGGCAGCGTGCTGGTGCCACTCGTATCCATGAAATCAAACAGGGTGGCCAATCTGTCCAACTCCCTTCGCAGATAGGCCAACAGTTCCATAAGTTCTATTCTGAACTCTACAATATTGGCGATACCGCGACGTTCGGGAAGGCCCCCTCGGAAAGTTTAGATTCCTTCCTTCACTCCCTCGAGCTCCCCACCCTTGATGACTCTCGTAAAGAGTGCATTGACACCCTGATTACTAGCCAGGAGGTTAAATCGGTTATTAAAAAACTAAAATCTCTTAAAGCCCCTGGGCCTGATGGCTTCACAGCTATTTTTTACAAGACATACCTAGCAGAACTCGCCCCTATACTTACCAGATTTTTCAATAAGGCTATGTCCACAGGGAAGTTCGACAAGGAATTCCTTGAGGCCTCCATCATCACCATCCCCAAAACCAATAAAGACCCTACCCTTTGCGCTAATTATCGACCCATCTCACTCATCAATACCGACGTTAAGATCTACGCCAAAATCCTGGCTAATCGGCTAGCAAAATTGCTCCCAACACTTATTGACCCAGATCAAGTCGGGTTCATACCAGGGAGAGAGGACCCAGATAACACCAGGAGGCTCCTTAACATACTCCTAGAGGCCAAGAGGCTGAATAGACCACTCGCGGTGCTCTCTCTGGATGCCGAGAAGGCCTTTGACCGCGTCAGATGGGAGTACCTCTGGCGGGTCTTAGAGAACTTCCAGTTCCCTACACGAATTATTTTGGCAATCAAAGCTCTATATTCCTCCCCAGTGGCCTTGGTGAGAGGACTGGGGTTTGACCCCACTCCCTTCCCTATTTCCAATGGCACACGACAGGGTTGCCCCCTTTCCCCGATTTTGTTCTCACTGGCCATGGAGCCTCTGGCTGCGGCCATCAGGACAGATAACGAGATCTTGGGAATCACCCTACACGGTACGGTCCACAAATTCGCAGACGATACTACCCTGTTCTTTTCCAGACCCTCACGAGAGATCCCGAGACTCCTGTCCCTTCTAGAGACATTTAGCGCCTTGTCGCACTATAAATTAAACAACTCGAAATCTGAATTATTCACCTCTGGGTTCTAAGTTTATCCCCAGCCATAAGTACGTATCCCATCTCGGTGTTAAATTATCCAATTCTCTCCCTCAAATTCTTGAAGATAACTTCAAACCCCTTTTGACCGAGCTAAGGTCCCTGCCCATACGTTGGAACTTCAAATGTGTATCCTGGTTAGGACGCATAGCGGCCCTAAAGATGAGCTATCTTCTAAACTCACGTATGCACTCCGTTGTCTACCAATACGAGTTCCCAGAACTCTTCTAGTGCAGTTCCAGAGCACCTGTACTAAATACATTTGGCAGGGTAAGCCCCCTAGAGTTGCCCATAATGCCCTGCAATACCCTAGAATGCATGGCGGGGTTGCTTCTCCCTCTATCTTTAGATATGCGGATGCCGCTATGCTCACCCATATATCTCAATGGGGTGTCAAAGATTCAGACAGCAAATGGAGGTCTATTGAACAAGCCTCCCTACCACATAACCTTACGTTAAGGGACCTAATATGGACGCCACCCCATTGCAGAAGGAATCTGGGCGCCTCTAACCCGATTATTAAGGAATGCCTATCGCCTGGGACCGCCTGAGGCATAACCCCAAGGTAGCCCCTCACCCTTCCCCAATTACCTCCGTTACCGGTCTTCTGTCCGGTCTACCGGACTCCCATCCGAACGCTTGGGCTCGGCTGGGTAACATGAAGGTGGGTGACCTATGGTCTACCTCGCCACATACAACTTTTCCCCCCTACCCCCAACTCAATATAACTCCATCTACACCCTTGTATATGAAATTTGAATACTCCAGAGTTACTAGCTTCTTATCTAGGTGGGGTTTCAAACCCTCTCTGCCTCGACAGCTTACCATCTGGGAAGCTAGATGGCAACAGGGGCTCAGACTGGGCAAACCACTGTCCTTACACTATTCCCTCATGGAAGGTGATGTCCCAGTTGACAAAGCCCAACACATCCTGAAATGGGAACGGAAGTTAGACTTTACGAAACCCCCTCTGGAGTGGCAGCGCACGCTCTTATTTACAAAGAAACCCCTTCATTGAATTACCGTCCTTGAAACCTACATTAAGGTGCTCACGCACTGGTACTACGTCCCAGCTAGACTTGTGAAAATCTATCCAGGGGCCTCCCCCACATGTTGGAGAGACTGCTCGCATATAGGTGATATGATCCACATTTGGTGGAGCTGTCCCAGACTCAAACCTCTCTGGAACAAATGTTTCTCTACATTAACCAGTTTAGGTATCAACCTACCCAGAACTCCCGAGACGGCTCTGTTTCACTTAGGCATATGTAAATTACCCAAACATTACGGTGCACTTTGTATCTACCTTCTGTCAGCTGTTAAACTTAATATAGCGAGATCTTGGAAAAGATCCCTTCCCCCAGCCTGGTCAGATATTATATCCACTATGGCATACATGTACTCTATGGAGAAGAGTATTTACTATGCCTCGGGTAGGACCGATTTCTTTGAACTGATCTGGTCTGATTGGAAAAACAGGTTTGACACTCTCTGGCTTCCCACCTTCGACACCTAGATGGCAGTACACCCCTAACCACATAAGCAGAAGCCTCGGCCTCACCCTTACACATCTGAACTAGCCCCCTTTTAAAGTCATCTTAGCATATCTACCTACCCGTTTCCCCTACCCTCTTCTCCCCCCCCCCCTTGACGATATTCTATGTCCTGCCTGGACACTGACACCCTTTTCATAGAAATTTACTTCATATCTGTAATGATTATGTTAATGTTCTGATGTATTTGCATTTGATTTACGATTGTTTCGTACAGCTGTTGTATCTATCACTCCTTTATTTCAACAAAAATTAATAAAAAATTACATTTAAAAAAAAAATATATATATCATTTTCACTAACAGAATCCCTTTCAGTAAAATCTTACTTTAATAAGATGTGGCTAAAATACTGCTCTCTCTGCCTCTCTTCCTGCTCTGTAAGGATTCAGGAAGTGACAGTGGCACATTCCACTGCACTTAGAGGGGAAGAACAGAACTCTCTTTTTCACTTTAGCAAAGCTAGCAGGTTCACAGGCAGCAACAAAATATATGAAAGTTGTTTTTTTCCGTTTTTGTTTTGTTTTATATGATTTAACATCCAGCCCGAACCCTAAGTTCCACTTACTAATGCCTCTCACTGGATTGGTTCAGCCCAAATAGGACTGCCTCAAATAAGCATTTAATGGGCCATGCAATGATCTTAACCACTTTCCTCCAGTAGATGGCGCAGCATGTTGTGTAATGGTGGGCAGACCTGCTTGTGCCTCTCCATTGCACAACATGTAGCTGCGGAAAAAAAAATGCTGGGGAAAAAAATTAAATTTTTTTTTTTTAAAGCCAATAAAAAATATAAATATTTTTGCCCATATGAGAGGCCTCACCTGCCTCTAGTGACTGCACATCACTGGCTTTATGCCAGGTAGAAATTCAACTATTGATTTAAGGAAATTACAACTGACTAGTGACTACTATTGGTCCCAAATAAATAGAAAATGAATTATCCCTAAAACTGATATGGCTGTGACAATAATCGATGCAGAAAAAGCATTTGATATGATAACACAGGGCCATTTGTTTATGGCAATAGACAAATTTGGGCTTGCTGTAAATTTCTTTAAAATGATACAATTGATATATAATAAACCTTTGGCAAATATCACAGTTAACGGGTGCAATACAACTAGCTTCCCCTTCAGAGAGGGACAAGACAAGGATGCCCGCTATCCCCATATTTATTTAATTTAGCGATTGAAACATTGGCAATATATATTAGAAAGGAAGTGGAAGGTATTTGGTTGGGTAAGAGGAAAATTACGCTGTTATTGTATTCAGATGATCTTTTAGTCTTTGTGAGAGACTCCAAGAAAAATATGACAATCCTAATTCAAGCTCTAGAAAGGTTTAGTACATTTTCCGGATATAAAGTCAATTTTAATAAATCAGATGTTTTTTGGATATATAAGAATAGAGATAGCTATAGGGACTGTCCTTTTAAAGAAACAAAAGAGGAGCTTAATTATTTAGGTATTAGGTTAGATAGAGACCCCAGTAAATTGTACGCGACAAATTATAACCATATATTCGTGAAAATTTTTAACGATCTGGCAAATTGGGCGAAATTCCCTTTAACTCTATCTAGGAAAATCAATCTGATGAAAATGGTGGCATTCTCAAAATTACTATACCTATTACAAAATTTACCTGTGTTTATCAAACGGAAAGACCTCCAGATATTTAAGCAAAAATGTGTAAGTTTTTTAAGGGGAGAAAAAACGGAGGGCACTGGCATTACAAAAAATTGCATATTATAGAAAAGAAGGAGGATTGTCTTTCCCTGATATAGAATTATATAATTTAGTTTGTAAGGGGAAAATTGCCATGGATTGGTTAACAGAGATAGATCGCTATTCTATTTTTTGTTAAGAGGAACAATTAGTCAGTCCTTATGCGCTAAAGGCGTTATTACATTGTAAGGAGAATCTCCCGACAGAAGTTAAAAACATGTCTTCTATTAAGAATGTAATACATGCATGGCATTGTTAAAATATCACAAGCTAATCCAAGTTGGTCTAAATATCTTACAATAGCAAGTAACCCGAATTTTGAAACAGCGTTAGGCTCAAGAGTTTTCCAAGGATGGAAGCAGCAAGGTCTTATTTATTTACAACAATTAAAAGAAAAAGAGACTAGAAGGTGTAAAACTTTCCAAGAACTTAAAAATGAATTTAGGTTACCAGATAAAGAATTTTTTGCATATCTGCAGGTGCGACATTTTTTAATAAAATGGTTTCAGAGAATCTGGAAGATAGCTCATGGAAACTTTTAGGACCAGTCCTGAATTGTTATAAGGCAGGGAATCACTTCATTTCTGTGCTTTACAAAGTACTTAAAACCTTACAGGGTAAAGAGAATATAGATAAAATTGCAGCTAAATGGTTACAACCAGTAGAGAAAATACAAATAGTCTACAGCTTACAGATCAAGCAACTCTGTCAATTGCATGGAGAGAATCCCACCTAAAAATGGTAAATAGAATGTATATTGCTCCTGCAGTAAAAGCAAAATGGGATAAGTCAGTAACTAATAAGTGTCTCAAATGTTGTCTTGTAGCTGTAGATTTACAACATTGTCTTTGTAGTTGTGCCAAAATACAAACATGTTGGAAAAAGTTGAACTTCTGGATAAATAAAATAAATGAAAAGGTAATCAGAATGACAGAAGATCATATTTTTTTTTTTACATGAAGAACAAATACCGCAACTGAGCAATAAGATTTTGAATACGGTAATTTTGATAGGTAGAACACTTATTTTAAAATATTGGAAGTCGAAGAAGAGCCTGAATCTAAGAGAATGTATAAATAAAGTAAAAGGACAATTAATAGTAGAACAATATGACACCTCTGTAGAACATGAAATATAACTTTTTTTAATAAGTGGAGAAAGTTCATGCAGTCATTGGCCTCTATTTATCAAGGTCTGTCAGACCTGATCCGACAGTGCGGATCAGGTCCGACAGACCTCGCTGAATATGGCGAGCAATACTCTCGCCGTATTCAGAATTGCACCAGCAACTCGATCGGGTTGATTTCCAGAGATGTCTGTCCGCCTGCTCAGAGCAGGTTATGGAGCAGTGGTCTTTGTGACCGCTGCTTCATAACTGCTGTTTCTGGTGAGCCTGCAGGCTCGCCAGAAACACGGGGCATCAAGCTCCATTCGGAGCTTGATAAATATGCCCCATTGAGTATAGAAGAACGACAATGATTAATTTCACCCTTTGGAGGGTCCGAGTTCCTGACTTTTGCTATTGAAAGGAATGAATATCCTAGTATTTTGGAATAAATACAATTTTACTTTTTTTTTGTCTTGTCGTGCCTTGGATGGTATGTTATGTTTTGTGGTGGTGCGTGTTGGTGGCATTCGTGGTTGAAGATATACTAGAAATGGTTTAAAATAATTCAACAGAGTGGTATAAATGTATTTTGAGAAATTGGTTTATTGCATACAACAGCTAGACTACAAGTAGCCTAAGACAGATTGGGGCATATAAAGAATCAAGGCTCAGGAGGATACCTGCACTTCGCAGAAAATCTTTTTTGCTTTGGACTTTTTTTTACACATCCTGCAAGGTGTGCTTGCTTCCTTGTTTGTGTTTATTTATGTTGTGGAGGTACCAATATGCATAAGTTGAAATTGTACACTCTGTTGGATTGATAAATAAAGATATTAAAAAAAAAAAAGAAATGAACTGGAAAGATTTTAAAAAGGAATGTTCTTTCTAAATCATTTAATTTTAACTTCCACATCCCATGTCCTCTATATGTCAAAAATATCCAGATCCATATGCCCATCTCCAGTAATTGCTGGTCTAGAAGTGACTACACCTGTAGTAGTTATGCACATAACTTTTACATAAACATTTGCAGTGTTTTGAAGATGCTTATTTTAATGTGTCAGTTCTGTTAATTAAACAAAAACAATTGTCACTACTACCTTCTTGTGACTTAGGCCTTGATAATCGAAAGTGCTGTGAGGCGGCGATATATATTCAAAAGGGATCTGATGTGATGTCGAGAATGCGGGCAAAATCAAAAGTGCCAACATTACTCTTTAAAGGCAGCATTGCAGAGGTTTTTTTTTTACTATAGATTGCAATGGGTGCCGGTGCTGACAAAATATTCCAAGCAGCATTGGCACAGACATTAACCATGTAAAGTAAAGGACCCCTTTTAAATATATAGCACCAAGCCGCAAACTAACCCTACACTACTTAACCCCTAAACCGCCAATAGCCCACCACAATAAACATCCTAACCTATTAACCCATATACCGCAAATAACCCCCCCGCAATAAACGTCCTAACCTATTAACCAATAGACCACCACAAACCACCAACGCAATAAGCCCTACACTACTAAACTACTTAATGCCTAACCCCCCACCTCTTACCAAAAAAAATGCATAAAATAAAAAAGAACACTACCAAAAATAACAAACACACAGTTATGCCTATTCTAAATCTAAAGCCCCCCCCCCCAAAAAAAAATATATAAACCTATACTAACACTAAACTATAGCAATAGCCCTTAAAATGCCCTTTTTTGCAGGGCATTGCCCTAAAGTGATACAGCTCTTTTTCCTTTCAAAAAAACAAACCAACCTACAATACAAGTAACCCCCCCAAAAAAACTGGCTACCTAAAAAAAAACTACTCTAAGGATTGCCATGAAAAGGGGCATTTAGCTCTTTTGCTGCCTAAAAAACAAATGAAAAACTATTCTTAAAAATAAAAAGAACACCCAAAAAGAGCCTAGCACTAAACCCCAACGAAGGTACCTACCAAACTTGAATCCAGCTCCTACATGCTCGCCAATTGCGGTGCTCCTCTTCTATCGCGGCGGTGGAGATACATCTACTTTCTTGATCCAGCAGTGGTGGGCCATATTCTTTCTTGATCCCGGTGGCGGTGGTCTATCTTCATCCATCTACTTCTGCCGCTCTGCTGCAGAAGTCTTCGTCCATCTTGCACCCAATGCCTCTTCTGATCTTCAGTCCTCTTCATGCGGTCGCCGGTCAACCGATGGACACTGAATTTGGAATAAGAAGTATAGTGGGTATTGAAAATAATTACTCCCTAGAAAATAATCACATTTTGTTGCTTTGCAGCCTGAAACAAAGAAAGACACAGTTTTTGATTATCCAGTTGTAATTACTCAGTACAACTTATAACACCCAAGTGAAAGATATAACACCAACATGTCAGACAAAAATAAAGACAATTCAAAAACAGAATCATTGAGTTGGAAAAAGGATCACACCCTCCTAAAATTACGTGTAAACTCAATCAGGTGTAGCTAATCACCTTCTCAACGGCACACACAAAGCCATTTGACCTTCAACTGCGATCAGCTGTGGGCATATTGATTAGCTCAGCATGAAAAGAGCTTTCCTTGAGCATCTCAGTCCCTGGTAGTGCAACTGAAGCAAACACTCAACTATAGGTGGCAAGGCACTGTCAAAAGATCTCTGAGCTAAAGTTGTGGACAGGCAAAAATCAGGAGATGGATACAAGAAAATATCAAAGACTTTATCAATGCCTAGAAGCACAGTGAAGTCTATTATTAAGAAGTGGAAGGTATTTGGTACAACACAGAACCTCTCTGGATCAGGACATCATTCAAAACTGGATGAAAGAGCCAGGAGGAAACTGGTCAGAGAGGATACCAAGAGGCCCACAGCAACTCTGAAGCAGTTGCAGGAATTTATGACAAAGAGTGGCCATTGTGTGCATGTGACAACAATATAAAAAATTATCCACAAATGTGTCTTTTATGGGAGGGTTGCAAGAAAAAAGCCACTCCTCAAGACAGGCCACATGCAGTCACGACTGAGCTTTGCGATAACACACCTAGGAGATTCTGAGGCCACATGGAAAAAGGTGTTATGTTCAGATGAGAATAAAATGTAATTATTTGGCCTCAACACCAAACGATATGTCTGGAGGAAATCGAATACAGCTTACAGTAAAGCATGGAGGTGGTAATATCCTGTTATGTTTCTCTGCAGCAGGCACTGGAGCACTTGTTAGGATAGAAGGAATAACGGATGGGGCAAAATACCGTCAAGCTCTTGAGGAAAATCTGCTGCCCTCTGCCAGGAAGTTGTCAATGGGAAGAAGGTTTACCTTCCAACATGACAATGACCCAAAGCACACAGCAAAAATGACCACACAGTGGTTAAAGGAGAAAAAGGTGAATGTCCTTGCATGGCCTAGTCAGAGCCCAGACTAAAACCCTATTGAATATCTGTAGCTTGACTTGAAAACTGCAGTCCACAAACAGTCACCATCAAATGTAACGGAACTGAAGCAATATTGCACAGTCTAGATGTGCAAAGTTAGTAGAGACATATACCAACAGACTAAAGACTTTAAAGGGACATAATACTCATATGCTAAATAACTTGAAACTGATGCAGTATAACTGTAAAAAGCTGACAGGAAAATATCACCTGAGTATCTCTATGTAAAAAAGGAAGATATTTTACCTCACAATCTCCTCAGCTCAGCAGAGTAAGTTCTGTGTAAAAAGTTATACTTCACCTGCTCCCAGCTGCAGGTAAAAAAAATAAAAAATGAAGAAATTAACAGCAGCCAATCATCATCAGCAGTGCTGAGGTCATGAACTCTTACTGTGATCTCATGAGATTTGACTTAACTCTCATGAGATTTCATAGTAAGCTTCCTTTACCTGATTGTTGAAATAATATGAGAGTTCACGAGGCTCATCCCCTAAGCTGTCCCAGGACAGACACACTAAAATGCTGCTTAGAAATCCTTTACAATGGGAGGTGGCTACTGAGGAACTTTTGAGGTAAAATATCTTTCTTTTTTACATAGAGATGTTCAGGAGATATTTTCTAGTCAGCTTTTTACAGCTATGCTGCATCACTTTCAAGTGTTTAAACATTTGGGTATTATGGCCCTTTAATTAAAGCAAAAGGTGGTTCAACAAAATGCTGACACAAGTGGGTGATCCTTTTTCGACCTCAGTGATTCTGTTTTTGAATTGTCTTTATTTTTGCCTTACATGTTGGTGTTATATCTTTTTTTTTTTATGTTATACGTTGCACTGAGTAAAAACAACTGGATAAACAAAAACTGTGTCTGAGGCCTATTTAACAAATGTCTGTTGGACCTGATCCGACAGTGCGGATCAGGTCCGACAGACATCGCTGAATGCGGAGAGCAATACGCTCTCCGTATTCAGCATTGCACCAGCAGCTCACAAGAGCTGCTGGTGCAACGCCGCCCCCTGCAGACTCGCGGCCAATGGGCCGCCAGCAGGGGGTGTTAATCAACCCGATCGTACTCGATCAGTTTGAATTCCGACGATTCCTGTCCGCCTCATCAGAGCAGGCGGACAGGGTTATGGAGCAGCGGGCAGCGGTCTTTAGACCGCTGCTTCATAACTGCTGTTTTCTGGCGAGCCTGCAGGCTCTTAGAAACACAGGGCCTCAAGCTCCATTCAGAGCTTGATAGATAAGCCCCTCTGTCTTTATTTCAGGCTACAAAGCAACAAAATGTGATTATTTTCAAGGGGGTGATTATTTTCAATACCCACTGTACCCCTTATGTACCCTTGAATTGCTTTTGGCTGATTTTCTAAAACAAATTAAAATTAACGAATAGAAGAAAAGCATTAAATATCAGGGCCTTAGTCTCTCTGGTAGACAACAGGTTAAATAATCACTGATAAATGCAACTAAGGTCATGTACAAGTAAACTGTTATAAACCCACCTTACCTCATATTTCCTTATATTTTTGTATGATTTTTTTTTTAAATCACTTCTGACAAACGTATTAGTATGTGACTGTTATTTTATGTTTACGTTTAAGTATTCCTGAGCAGACTGATCCTTACATATGGTAACACAGAAAGAGAATGTATACATAACCATGCAAATCCACTTGTTCTGCTTATACATAGCTTCATAATATGCAATGATAAAACACTTTGGGCCAGATCACAAGTAATAGCATGGGACGCAATATTCGATATTGCATTACCATGAGTTCACGACTTGATATTACAAGTCGATGTTAAAGCGCATTAACCAGACAAGTGTTAGCACGTCCTACTTCACTCGAGCGCAGCATATATTTTTAATTTACGCCAGTGAAGTGCGGTGAGGTCTGAGGCTGGTGAGGTACTAGATATTATACGCTGGAGAAACACATATACTGCGGGCCTCAAGTACCCCCAACAGGGAAGGTTTTAATTATCGCTGAACCAGTGCATATATTAAATAATAAGCTGATGGGTGAGAGCATATTATTAACCATGGTGTTTCTGATCAGCTGATTATTTTACATTTGCACTGGTTCAGCTATAATGAAAACCTTACCTGTTGGGGGTACTTGAGGACCACAGATAAGATACACAACTCATCCCAAGGGATATAATTAGCTGCAGGAAACCTGACAGCAGAACAACAAGCTCTTGTTTCCAGCACTACCAGTTATATGTACCCAGGTGGTCTGCAGCTAATCAGCGAATCAGCACAATATTACATCAGAATCTGAGACAAACCAAAAAAGTGTTCACGTACTCACAGCAGCAAGCACCAATGAAAGACAATATGGAGTCATTCCCAACATGCACAGTGACAGCTCTTTCAAAAGTGAGCATGAAGCAGACGTGCTAAACAAAGCCCATTTCCCAGCCCCCTCATCATGTTACTCCTTTCCACAATCTTCATATTTTTCACTTCTCTTTGACCAAAAAATATAGAAATCCTCTAAATTGCTGTTTGGAACAGTGCCCTCCCTCATCCACTATAAATTTTTATAGCCAAATAAGCCAAGTCTTATACATTTTTAATATATATATTTGTTAGTAACTAAAAGCATTTTTGACCCCATGATTCACATAAATATTAAGGTGGATCAATCAACCCAAATAAACTAAAACATCAAAATCTGCCTTCCTGGATACCATAAATAAAATGCCATAACACAAATTAGGTTTTAACCCTTTAACTGTCAAAGAGACTGTAACATAGCAGTTAATAAATAAAATGACCTAAAACAGATTAGCAATCTGTATAATGTATATTTTTAGCAAGTTAATAGCATGCTCATAATAAAAATGTTAGTGTCAGTGACCTAATAATCATGTCACAGGTTTAAAGCTCATGCCACAGGCTTAAAGTTTTAAATCCTACTATAGAACTGACATAAAAAAAATAATAAATGAAAAAATAGCACAGCCACAGACTATATGCCAACTGAAACACAAATACCAATCCTCTAGTCTTCTATGCCCATTATACCCCATCCTCTATATCCCATAGTTTGTCCAGTAAAGTTTACTGCTTTGTTTGCCAGATATATTTTACAAATAACGTTATATCCCATAGTTTGTCCACTGTCCAGTAAAGTTTACTGCTTTGTTTGCCAGATATATTTTACAAATAATGTTATATCCCATAATTTGTCTACTGTCCACTGTCCAGTAAATACGCAGGTAGGTATTGGCAATGGAAATGAACTTCAACTTGTAAAGGTCAGTTCAAGTTGAAGTTCTGCATTACCTGGCTACCAGGCCTGCGTATTACAGTTTACTACTAATAATGTTATTGTAAAATATAAAACGTTATTGTAAAACAATTATATTTGGAATTGGCAAACATACATAGTAGTAAAAAACTTTACTTGACAAACTGCGCACTATGGGGTCAAAAATGCTTTAATTGGAATTTTGATTGGATTACAATCATTATTTAATACACGGTCATCAGCACACTGTCTCTGTGACTGAACTTGTTTTCAATCTTCATTACCTGAGCCTGAGGTGGTGATGGTCCGGTTACCGGTCAGACAGAATCCTGACACAGTCACATGTGGCTCCCCGGCTCGCTCCTCCACACACAGCTGAGCTGCTGTGCTGACAGGCCCTCCCTCTGGCTACTCTCACTCTGACACTCACTCAAGTCGTCTCGTCGGCGACCGACGTACAGGGCCAAGCAGGCACTTCTCCAAGCTCTAACTGAAGTTCTGAAGACTTCACTGAACACAATCACGCACGCAATTAGTACAGGGCAGGCACGCACTGGAACTCAGCTGCTCCCTCCTGTACTGACCTCCCGCCTGATGTGTCATGCAACGTAAATCCAACGTCACCCCGACTCAGCAGCCCAGCAGGCACGCCTCCCAGGCAGCGCTGATGCTGATTGGCTGTGAGCTAGCTCCATCATGGAGGTGGTTTTGAGAACCGCCTCTATTGGAGTTTGTATGGGGCCCGGCGAGACAAGACTAGGTGGCGCTAGCTCTAAGTGAGCTGAGAACTATATTCAGTATCCATGTTGCGCAATTAATGGAAGGCAGCGGAACGACTCACTGCCTCCTTATTGCGCAACAAGGATGCTGAATTTCTTTAGCACAAAATATTAAAAAAATGATGATGTAGGTAATCACCGGCGGGGGGGGGGGGGGAGGGGGCTGTACCCTTGGGCATGGCCAAAAAAAAAGGCCCAAAAAAAATTATTTTTTTATAAATATTAATTAATATCTTTTTTCTCTGATTGCACTGCCTCCTATTACTGCACGTCACTGATTTACGCAGGTTTTACAAATTAAAAGTTATAGTTTATGCTCAAGCAAAAGCTAAAACTAGACATGTGTAACGCTAAAAATTTCGTTTAGTTTCGTTTTCATTAGTTAAATAAATCATTTTGTTTCAGCAAATTAGTTTAGTTAAGTTTAAAAAAAAAAATTTCAGCAAATTAGTTATGTTAAGTCGTTTTTTCGGATCCCATCGTTTTTTCGGATCCATTCTTTATTCATATGCATTATTCTATTCTGAAGTTTAGAATAGAATAATGCATATGAATAAAGAATGGAACTGAAAAAAACGAAAGAATCCAAAAAAATTATTTAATTTAAAATAACTAATATCCCGGCGAATGGCAAAACAAAATTATCTAAAACCACTGCCACGACCCACATCGCAGACACTAAATGAAGCTATTAACCCCTAAACTGCCGTGCCCCCACATCGCCAACGCTACGTAAACCTATTAATAGGTAAACCGCCGTACCCCCAAATTGCTGAAACTAAATAAACCTATTAACCACTAAACCGCCATTCCCCGACATCGCCATCACTAACTAAACCTATTAACCCTTAAACTGCAGTTCCCCCACATCGCCAACATTCACTAAACCTATTAACCCCTAAACCGCAGTTCCCGACATCGCCAACACTAACTAAACACTAACAAAACCTATTAACCCCTAAACCGCAGTTCCCAAACATCGCCAACACTAACTAAACCTACACCCCTAAACCACCACCCCCCACACCACAACAACCTAAATTAAACTATTTACCCCAAACCTAACACCCCCTAACTTTAACATAATTAAAATAGACCTAAATTAAAGTTGCAATTATTAACTAACTACCTATTTAAAAATAAATACAAACTTACCTGTGAAATAAAAATAAAACCTAAGCTTACACTAATAAAACCTAAGATTACTAAAAACAAAAAACCTAACATTACTAAAAATAAAAAAAATCTAAGATTACTAAAAAATTAAAACTACAATTACAAAAAATAATAAACACTAAAATTACAAAAAAAATAAAAAACTACCATTACAAAAAATAACATACAAATTTATCCAAAAAAATAAAAATAATTCCTATTCTAAAACCCCATTTAAAAAAAAAAAACCCCAAAGTAAAAAAACAATCTATAATAAACTACCAAGGGCCCTTAAAAGGGCCTTTTGTAGGCCATTGCCCTAAAGTTAACAGCTCTTTTGCAAAAAAATAAAAACAACCCCCCCAACATTACAAACCCCAACCCCCCAAACCCACAAAATAAAAATAAACCTAATCTACCAATTGCCCCGAAAAGGGCATTTGTATGGGCATTGCCCTTAAAGGGACATTTAGCTCTTTCTCGGCCCATAAAAAATAAAAAATGCCTAATCTGAAAAAAAAACTCCCCCAAAAATAAAAAAAATTCCATTACATAAAATAACAAATGAAATTATCCAAAATAATACAAATTATTCCTATTCTAATACCTTGTTTAAAAAAAAAATCCCAAAATAAAAAAAAACCTAATCTATAATAAACTACCAATAGCCCTTAAAAGGGCCTTTTGTAGGGCATTGTCCTAAAGTTAAAAGCTCTTTTGCTAAAAAATTACAACAAACACCACCTAACATTACAAACCCCCACCCACCAAACCCACAAAATAAAAAAACGTAACTAAAAAAAAACTTATCTGCCCATTGCCCTGAAAAGGGCAGTTGTATGGGCATTGCCCTTAAAAGGGAATTTAGCTCTTTTTCGGACTAATAAAATAAGAAAAGCCCTAATTTAAAAAAAAACACCCTCAAAAAACAAAAAAATACATAACACTAACCCCAAAATCAAGACTCACAGTTGCTGAAGTCGGGCGAAAGATCTTCATCCCAGCGACGAAGCATGTTCATTCAGGGGGCTCCATTTTCATCTATCCAGGTCCAGGTGGAGGTCCATAGGTCCGACGTGGAGGTCCTCTTCATGCGATCGTCCACCACACACTGAGGATTCAATGCAAGGTACACTTTTTATATTGGCCAATAAAATCAGCCAATAGGAATAAGAGCTGCTTAAATCCTATTGGTTGATTTGAACAGAAAATAGGATTTATGCAGCTCTCATTCCTATTGACTTATTCAACTCAGCCAATAGGAATGAGAGCTGCTTAAATCCTATTGGGTGTTTAAATCAGCCAATAGAATTTAAGCAGCTCTCATTCCTATTGGCTGATTTTAATTTTTCAGCCAATAGGAATGCAACGGTACCCCAATATAAAAGGGGTACCTTGCATTGAATCCTCAGTGTGCGGCGGACAATCCCATGAAGAGGACCTCCGCCCATCCACCGACCACTCCGCCTCCACTGGGATGAAGATAGAAAATGCCAGTTGCGCGATGGATACAGATGGAGTCGTCTGGATGAAGATACTTCGCCGCTGGGGTGAAGATCTTTCGCCGGACTTCAGCAACTGTGAGTACCGATTTTTGGGTTAGTGTTAGGGTTTTTTTTTTGTTTTTTGAGGGTGTTTTTTTTTTAGATTAGGGCTTTTTTTATTTTAATGGGCCGAAAAATAGCTGAATACCCTTTTAAGGGCAGCAAAAGACCTGAATGCCCTTTTAAGGGCAATGCCCATACAAATGGGTAGATTAGTTTTTTTTAGTTGCTTTTTTTTATTTTTGTGGATTTTGAGCTGGAATTCTATTGGCTGATTGGAACAGCCAATAGAATGCAAGCTCAATCCTATTGGCTGATTGGATCAGCCAATAGGATTGAACTTCAATCCTATTGGCTGATTGCATCAGCCAATAGGATTTTTCCTACCTTAATTCCAGTTGGCTGATAGAATTCTATCTATTTTATTTAATTGTAATTAATTGTATTTAATTTATTTAATTTATTTAATTATAGTGTAGTGTTAGGTGTAATTGTAACTTAGGTTAGGTTTTATTTTACAGGTAAATGTGTCTTTATTTTAACTAGGTAATTATTAAATAGTTAAAAACTATTTAATAACTATTGTACCTAGTTAAAATAAATACAAAAATGCCTGTAAAATAACAATAAACCCTAAGATAGATACAATGTAACTATTAGTTATATTGTAGCTATCTTAGGGTTTATTTTATAGGTAAGTATTTAGTTTTAAATAGGAATAATTTAGTTAATGATAGTAATTTTATTTAGATTTATTTAAATTATATTTAAGTTAGGGGTTGTTAGGGTTAGGGTTAGACTTAGGTTTAGGGGTTAATAACTTTATTATAGTGGCGGGGAAGTTGGGGCGGCAGATTAGAGGTTAATAAATGTAGGTAGGTGGCGGTGATGTTAGGACTGGCAGATTAGGGGTTAATAATATTTAACTAATATATGCGATGCAGGACTGCGGCGGTTTAGGGGTTAATATATTTATTATAGTGGCGGCGATGTCCGGTTCGGCAGATTAGGGGTTAAAAAATGTATTTTAGTGTTTGCGATATGGGGGGGTCTCGGTTTAGGGGTTAATAGGTCGTTTATGGGTGTTAGTGTACTTGTTAGCACTTTAGTTAAGAGTTTTATGCTACGGCGTTGTAGTGTAAAACTCTTAACTACTGACTTTAAAATGCGGTACCAGTCTTGACAGGAGAGGGTCTACCGCTCGCTTTTGGTCAGATTCATAATACCGGCGCTATGCAAGTCCCATTGAAAATATAGGATACGCAGTTGACGTAAGTGGATTTGCGGTATTCCCGAGTCTGGCCAAAAAAGTGAGCGGTACACCTGTACCTTCAAGACTCGTAATACCAGTGGGCGTTAAAAAGCAGCATTAGGACCTCTTAACGCTGCTTTTTAACACTAACGCCAAACTCGTAATCTAGCCGTTAGTTTTTTTATTTTTAGTAATGTTAGGTTTTTTATTTTTAGTAATGTTAGGTTTTATTAGTTTAAGCTTAGGTTTTATTTTTATTTCACAGGTAAGTTTGTATTTATTTTAACTAGGTAGTTAGTAATTAGTTATATTGTAGCTAGCTTAGGTTTTATTTTTATTTCACAGGTAAGTTTGCATTTATTTTTAAATAGGTAGTTAGTTAATAATTGTAACTTTAATTTAGATCTATTTGAATTAAGTAAGAGGGTGTTAGGTTTAGGGGTTAATAGTTACATTTAGGTTGTTGCGCTGTGGGGATCGGCGGTTTAGGGGTTAATAGGTTTAGTTAGCGTTGGTGATGTCGGGGAACT